>NC_057803.1:557461105-557462341 GCF_018294505.1 Triticum aestivum | reverse complement strand
TAGGCGCGCCCCCCTACCTCGGGGCCTCCTGTTTTTTTTCTTGACATAGGGTCCAAGTCTCCCGGATCATAATCTTCCTAAAAATCACGTTCCCAAAGGTTTCATTCCGTTTGGACTCCGTTTGATATTTCTTTTCTTCGAAACCCTAAAACAGGCAAAAATAGCAATTCTGGGCTGGGCCTCCGGTTAATAGGTTGTCCCAAAAATAATATAAAAGTGGATAATAAAGCCCAATAATGTCCAAAACAGTGGATAATATAGCATGGAGCAATCAAAAATTATAGATACGTTGGAGACGTATCACTGGGCACCGTGGTTCTACCGCTAGGACCAAAACAAGCTCATAAAGCAGGGAATGAGACCTCCATCAATGCGGGAAGGCTCAGAGGGTGCGAAAAGGAAGTGTACGTATTGATTCCACCCTAGCCTTAACAAAATGGACCCCCTCTTGATAGTACGGTGATTCCTACGAGACAAGTCCACCAAACCAGAAACGTAAGAGCTACACCGTCTTGATTAAAACTCTGAGGGGAAAGAATCGTCTCGTGCCAAAGAATGAATCTTTGAAATGCTCAAAGCACATGATTAGTCCGCCAAAGCATTGTCATCAATCACCAAAACACCTTAGGGATAAATAAGCCCTTACAGACGTAAACGAACAAAAGCGAGAAGTCGCGTCGAGACCCGTCCCAAAAACTGTATCGCCCTTTTCTCAATGCAAATTCACAAAGGACGAGATTTCAAAGACTAACCATGCACGCGATAGATGGGATGGAGTAGCCAGAAGCAACATGAATGAGAGGAACGATGAAGGTTTATGCGCGAGGAGACAGAACAAATGTGATCTGATTAGGTACTGATTAAGGTTGCAAACGTCTTCAATATTTAGGCGGTCAAACAAGAAGGCGTGGTATTAGGCCCACTACCGAGTCCAAACTTGTGCACTAACCAAACGGATTGAATACGGTTGTACGTAAAAACACACACATTTCCATTAACCAACAACAAATATTATCCACAGATAAAATATATTATAACTCGTTAGGGCGTGTCCAACAGGAAAGGAAAAAATACTAAGACCCCAGTTGAGCCTACCCATTGGCCCATGCCCTATAAATAATGGGGTGAAGATCATCTCGGGTAATATCCCTTGAGTGATACATTTGTCTTGGAAAAGTTTTCGCCTTCATGACTTCCATAGAAACCATGCAAAGTAGCAGACCATAGAGCATACCC
>NC_057803.1:557460304-557461063 GCF_018294505.1 Triticum aestivum | reverse complement strand
CACGAGGGTGAGCACAATCCTAGCCTCCATAGTCTCTCTTCTCCCCCCTTTCCTTTGGCGGTGTCCCTGACGATGGTGGGGAATCTGCTCGTGGAGGCAACCATTCGTGGCGGACGCGAAATATGTGGTGTTTGCCTCGCCCACTTCCTAAGAAGGCATTTTCTTGCTAACAAACCATTCTGGCAAAAAAAAAGATACTTCTATCAAAGAGGAGCAAAGGCTAAGCGGAACTCCTCCCCTTGTATCTTCTTCCTTTCCAAGCTTGTTGCAGGGAATCTGGGCTCTTTTTTAGCCCCTGAGGATTGCTACTTTGGTGAATGAAGCATGATAGTATTTGTACCATAAGCATATTACAAATGACTAATTCCCCCTAGTATCAAATGTGGTATCAAACCTCTAATCACACTTGCTTCCTTAGTTCTATCTATAATTACATTTCGATAAAACACTCAAGATAGAAATACTCATGTGGCGTCGGCGCCATGGAAGGCCTCAGAGCACGTCGACGTTGGAGCTGTGTGTGCCACGAGCTGAAACCTTTTGACCTTACTACGTCGCCCTTGCCCATGTCAGAACCCCAAGACATGACTCTCGGCGGATCACAACCCTCACTAGTCCAGCTACATACGACACCCCATGCATATGAATTCACATCTGGGCCGAGAACGATCAAGGGGTTGTTCACGAAAGCATTGGCCTTTTTTCGACAAAGGATTAATTTTATTAGCTCAAAGTGAAGCATTGGCTTTCCTTGGGCTG